>NC_053156.1:268329071-268364071 GCF_016835505.1 Polypterus senegalus
ACCAGTTATTAGGTTCAGGGGGCAATTACTTTTCACACAGGGCCATGTAGGTTTGGAATTTTTTTTCTCCCTAAATAATAAAAACCATCATTTAAAACTGGTTTTTGTGTTTACTTGTGTTATATTTGACTAATGGTTAAATGTGTTTGATGATCAGAAACATTTTGTGTGACAAACATGCAAAAGAATAAGAAATCAGGAAGGGGGCAAATAGTTTTTCACACCACTGTATATAGAGATAGATATATATAGGTGTATGTATATGTGTGTGTGTGTGTGTATATATATATATATATATATATATATATATATATATATATGCCAGCGACACTCATAACAGTGACAAAACAATTACATTAACAATCATCTTACGTTATTATTAAAATGTTTCCTTTTTCATTACTTCTTTAACACACTACTTCTCCGCTGCGAAGCGCAGGTATTTTGCTAGTTCTTTATATATAAGAGAACAAATTCTCTTGTGTGCTTTACTGCTGATAACGTAACTGAAAGGAAAAAAAAAATCACCAGTGAGTGAAAGGATGTACTATACTGGTGGTTTCAATGCAGGTCCATTTTCTCTCAGCTGAACTCATGATGTAACAGCATCTGGAGGTACAGCGAACAACCTTAAACATGTTGCAATTGCTCATATTTAATCACTGTAGCGGACCTTTCTCGTGGAATTTAATGGTAATTATCTCCCTATTTGCCCGACTACACTTCTTTAAAGTAGACTACCAGCACTCACTAGTTTGCTACCATACATCTTTTTTATTTAGCAATTATTGAAACAATTTTACTGGTCAGTATAGTAGGACTGTTTCATCAAAAATTACTACTCAAATATAATTCAAATTTATTTGAAAAAGGTCTTCTTTGAAGGCAAACCCTAACATTTAATTGTAAAAGAACAGTTGTTGGTTTTACCCGTACCAATTATCGCATTGAGTTACTCCAAACTCGCTATGCAATTTTGTGATATTTTAATGATTTCTTTTAGCATTTCACATCCACTAATAAGCCTTTTCACAGTTTCAAATGGTCAGCTCATTATCTTCACTAGTAAATCTTATAGCCAGACCCTCTCATGTTTCTTTTTTCTGTCCCACTGCCCTGCACTTTGATCTACAAGTGTAGTCAGAGCAGTTTTTCTAAGTGCTTCTGTGGTGTGGTGTCCCACAATTAGTTTTTGTTCTACATGGCTGCTGGTTTGGTACACAATGCCAAAAACAATGAGCAGTAATTAAAAATATTCAGGCCACCGTTATTAAAATATTGCTGCATCAGATAGTTTAAAAAAAAATTAGACGGACTCTGACTTGATACTGTGGTGATACCAATTTTCCAGATCTTTGGCTTTTTATTCTGAATGCTGTTATATAAACAATCCCCTGCCACTGCCCACTGGACACCTCCGAAATAATAAAAAGTCTGCCATCATGCTCTCTTGCCTGCTCTTTTACTTGCTTGTTATTCTCACCCTGACATGGTCATATATTCCTTTTGAACATTGTCAGTACATCAAGCCATAAAAGCAGCCATGATAATAAGCCTAAATCCTTACAAGCCACATGCACTGCAACTCACTACTAATTATTATTAATATTTTGACTTTTTTTAATTTTCATTGCTCCTGCAAAGTGACAGAGGTGTGGGGTACTATTCTAGTACCCAAAAGGGTGAAAGCCAGACTGAGACTGAAAACAAGAAGGTGGTGGGCGATGACGCTTCCCTTATATAGGGTGCAGCTGAACAGGATTTTGATGGCTCTTATATTTTAGGTAACAGTTGCAACTTTTTTTTTTTGCTGTTGGTGTTTATTCTTGCTGTGGTTGCCACTGTGGCCATTACCAGTATAACAATGTATAATAAAAAGCATGTACAAAAGTACATGTAATGCTCAGAATCAATAGCCTAAGTTCGAACATATTCATATACAGTAATTCCTCCTCGATCGCGGGGGTTGCGTTCCGGAACCCCCCGCGATAGATGAAAATCCGCGAAGTAGAAACCATATGTTTGTGTAGTTATCTATACTAATAAAAGGCAAAGCCCTCACTCACTCACTCACTCATCACTAATTCTCCAACTTCCCGTGTGGGTGGAAGGCTGAAATTTGGCAGGTTAATTCCTTACAGCTTCCTTACAAAAGTTGGGCAGGTTTTATATCGAAATTCTACGCGTAATGGTCATAACTGGAAGCACTTTTTCTCCATTTACTGTAATGGAGATGAGCTTGAACGCCGGGGGCGGAGTTTCGTGTGACATCATCACGCCTCCCACGTAATCACGCAGCACATAGAAAATCAGGAAGACCTCAAAAAAGCGCTGAAGAAAACATGCATTATATAATTGAGAAGGCAGCGAAACAATAAGAAGCGAGCGAGTGACATATACAACCATGTTCATGAGTTCTGCTACTTCGGAAACAAAGCACGATGTAAACCTACACTTTAAGTTCATAGACAGGCTGCCGCTGGCGTTTGTAATTTAGTGCCTGCCCATATAAGGCCGTCCGTCAGCGGCAATCCAATAGCAAACTGCCACGGGTAAATATTCACGTGTGAAGGACTGTGTTTATGGAGAGGAAGATGAGATGGTCAGGGTGGTGTTTGACACAAACTCAGCGAAACTGCGAGAGAAAGTTTTAAGTGCCAGGACTAAGGTAACATTAAATACAGCCACGGACATAGCACGAGATGGCACCAGCACAGCTGGGAAACTTCGATGCATGTACACCGAGCGGCTCACGTGAACTGACGCAGTGCACAGATAAAAAGCAACAGTTCCAAAGAGTGCTGAACAAAACGAATTACACAATTGAAAAGGCAGCAAAAAATATGAAGCGTCTAAAAAGCATATTCATAAATCCAGCTACTGCGGAAACAAAGCACGCGGTGGAAAAAGTCAATGTCCCGCTAAAGGAAGACAGTGTAAAAAAAAAAAAACGTGCATGCAGTGTGTCAGGTCTCAGATAAAGAAGAAGACGAGCTGTTTATTGATGCAGTAAGAAACGAATCGATGAATGAAACCTGTCATCTTTACAACGATTGACAAACACGGAATGTAACTTAAACACAACACATCCTACAAATACGAACCTGATTGAAAGAAGTGATAATCAAATCCTTGATGACAGCAACACTCAGTAACACTCACAAAACAAATACTGTGTATTGACAAGTCATGTTACGTTATTTTTAAAATGTTCCCTTTTCTTTTTCTAGCTTTTTTAACACACTACTTCTCCGCTGCGATACGCGGTGTATATATATATATATATATATATATATATATATATATATATATATATATATATATATATATATATATATATATATATATGTATATATATATTCCGATCTACATACTCGAATAATGGATACTTTATTCGCCATCAATGATTGTTTTGGTAAAGCCATACTCAGTGTATTCATTAGATGAACGGTAAAAAGTAAGAGCGAGGGAGGATGCAGGCTGTAGTGCTGGCGTCAACTTTATCTGAATTGCGATCACATTTCAAAAATATATCTTTTCAAGTTCTATTTAGTCCATATTTGTCAAACTCAAGGGCCACGGGCCACATCCGCACGGCGTGTAATTATATCCGCCCGAGATCATTTTATATACTGTATTATTGTTATTAATGGCCCAGGTATATGAGCGCTGGTAACACAATAAACTACAGATCCCATAATGCAGCGCTTCAGCTGCCTTGCCGCTAACACTTATTGCGGCTAGCTCACGCGATGCTGGAGAGAAAAGTTCTTTCTGAAAATAGAGCCTTTAAAAGCGATGGGAGGCTGAGTATATGTTTACTGAACCCGTGTGTCTCATTTGTGGAGCTAATGTGGCTGTAATTACAGAATTTAATCTAAGACGGCACTATGAGACAAAACATCAGGGTAACCTGAATGCAATGCAGAAGATACAAAAAGCAGAATAATTAAATAAGAATCTGACACTTCAGCGGACGTTTTTACCCGTGCACAATCACAAAGTGATTTCAAGTGAAGCTGCTTTTATGAGAGACACAAATGCACCAGTGCAACTTTCCCCTCTTTCCTGTTGCCAAGTAATGTTAAACCAAGTCGTCACTACGGTGTTCCCAAATCGCACTTTGCTGATAAACTGAGCGCACTGAGTTTGCACGGCGCTTTGGTGACTTTGAAGAACAAAAAGTCCGTCTACATGCGGCTCGAACCTTGTGCATGTTTGGTAGCACATATCTGTGTGAGAAGCTCTTCTCAGTGATAAAGACTAACAAAACAGCACACAGGAGTCGCCTCACTGATGAGCACCTGCAATCCATCCTGAGAATCTCCACAACACAGAACTTCACACCAAACATAAACGAACCTGTGGCCAAAAAAAGATGCCAGGCGTCCAGCTCTAAAATGACATATGAGCAAAGACAACTGAATGATTTGATTTGTTATTGCTGAAAGGAACACATTTTATTTATATTTCCAGGTTTTGTTATGCAGCATGTTCATATTTGAATTTGTATAATTTTGACAGGATATATTTTTATGGAGAGCAAAATCTTTTGGGATATTTAAAATCTAAGTTTATTTTTTATATAAAATTACATAAGAGTAAAGAAATTTGAATGTTTGTTCTTTTAATGTTTACTTTATTTCTAACTTGTATAATTTAGACAGGATATATTTTTATGGAGAGCAAAATATTATAAGTTGTTTAAGGTTTGAGTTGATTTATTCAGGAATAATATTCCTGTCTGTTTTTACCATTCCTACCAAAGATATTTCTGTCGACTAAATAAAAATTCCTTCTATTTAAAATTTAAATAGAACTTGAACAAATCTGATAGTTCATAATATCCACGCAGACTTGCACATAAGAGCGGGAGTTATCCGTTTTAACAAGCAGCGTATTGCACTGATACGAAATAGCTGTGTGTATATATGTAGATATATATGTATATGTATATATGTTTATATATGTGTGTGTGTGTGTGTGTATATATATATATATGTATTTGTGTGTATATATGTGTGTGTATGTATGTATGTGTGTATGTATATGTATGTGTATATATGTAGATATATATATGTATGTATATATGTGTATATGTATAGATATGTATATATATGTTTATGTGTGTGTAAATATATATATATGACAACAACACTCATCACTCACAACAGTGACAAAACAATTACATTGACAATCATGTTACGTTATTTTCAAAATGTTTCCTTTTCTTTTTTATTGCTTCTTTAACACACTACTTCTCCGCTGCAAAGCGCGGGTATTTTGCTAGTTTTTATATATTTTAAGCCCTTATAACTCTCCCACACTGTTAACATTATTAGAGCCCTCTAGACTTGAAATAACACCCTTTAGTCAAAAGTTTAAACTGTGCTCCATGACAAGACAGAGATGACAGTTCTTTCTCACAATTAAAAGAATGCAAACATATCTTCCTCTTCAAAGAATGCATGTCAGGAGCAGAGAATGTCAGAGAGAGAGAGCGCACGACAGAAAAGCAAACAATCAAAAAATGCTTTTGGGCTTTTAAGTATGCCGAAGCACCACGATAAAGCAGCATTTTTTAGAGTAGCATCCGTATCTTCTAAGCAAACAGCCTCTGTGCAAACAGCCCCTCTGCTCACTCCCCCTCCGTCAGGAGCAGAGAATGTCAGAGAGGGTGAGAGAGAGAGAGAAAAGCAAACAATCAAGCACCGTGCGGGAAACATACCTTATATAATTGAGGAGTTTAGATAGAGATAGATAGTTTTAGTTAATATGTAATACAAGCTCTGATTGGTAGCTTCTAAGCCATCCGCCAATAGCGTCCCTTGTATGAAATCAACTGGGCAAACAAACTGAGGAAGCATGTACCATAAATTAAAAGACCCATTGTCTGCAGAAATCCGTGATATATATTTAGATATGCTTACATTTAAAATCTGCGATAGAGTGAAGCCGCAAAAGTCAAAGCGAGATATAGTGAGGGATTACTGTATATTCTTTTTCTTAATTTGAATATTCCACCCATTTTTTGACTAATTTGACAAACTCTACAGTAAAAATTTCAGAAACCACAAATGGAGAAATATCTAACAGGATAAATCAAAAAATTTGCTAGTAAGCACTGTCAATAAGTATAGTAATATTAATAAAAGTACTGATGGTTACACAAATGTCACCAACCTGCATTAGAGGACTGAAAATCTAGAATCTTGGTTTCTTACATTATCAAACTGGTTATTACTTTGACCCACGGAAGAGCTCAAATGGAAGGGTTACTTGTGTGCCCTATGCAGCCTCTGAGAATTACTCTAAAACCGCTGCTGCAGAACATGTACTATGCTAGGTTAGCTTCATTTCCATTCATGATCTTTGCATACTTAGGGGGAACAACTTTTGTTTTGATATGAAATACACTATTTCTTAATTTCTATTTTATTTTCTTTAAATATATCAAACAATATAATGTCCAGAAAAACACATAATAATAATAATACATTTCATTTACATAAATTAAAGCACCACAAAAATTTAAATTCCATACTAAATCAAGGTGGCCATCTTAACAAGTGGTAATGCTGCCTAAATAGCACTCTCACATCTACAGAGTTATCTTATAACAACACAATGTAAGGCTCAAAACACTATCAGGACAATTAAACTTACAAGATGTACATGATGACACCAATGGACCACATGTCACAAGATTTGTCATATTTTTCTGGTCCTAAAACCTCAGGGGCTAAAAACAAAAAAAAATAAATAAATAAAAATATAAAAAATTTGTACAATACATTCTTCTATGAACAATAAGTAATACTTGATGATATTAAACAGTAAATCATTTAATCATATACGCAGATCACCTATGGAGGGCACAGTGTCAGCTTAATAAAGTTTAATCATAAAATTTGGATTTGGGATAAAAAGATGAACAACAAAAGTAGAGAATAATACCCTTCATCTTCAGACATTTTTACAAACATTTATTGATAATCTTCTAAGAGTTTTCAAATATCAAATAAATGCATTTTAATTAAATCACCAATATATACCTTATTTCCCCCTTTTCTGTTCATAATAATTTGGCATTTGTTGGAGTCAGTTTTGGATGCAAATTTAAGTAGACTTGTATTTTTTTTTTTTTGGCAAAGTCCATGTTCTTCAGACAATTGGGCCTAGTTCCTCTTTTCTGTATTAGATAACTTGTACAGTTAACTCACCATTCTATATATATTTTTACCCTACTATAGAATTAGTTCAGAAATAAAAAATACACAATTCAGGCATGCCTTGAGAGTGCAATTATGTTACCAGTCAGCTGTGACTTGCAATTCTTTCAACTTGTAGCCTTCATTTGGGTGGTTAGAATAGAAATATAAATAATAGAATACATTTGCATTCATTCCCTGAATGTAACAGACAAAGCTAAAGTTGTCTGCTCAACAATCCACCCATTTCTATGTGGCTTCTCAAGTTTAGAATCATGGGAAGCAGGTGCCTGTCCTACCTGCATGAGAAGCAAGAAAGTAAAACTTGAAGCAAGTTTCAAACCACGTGGCCATCTCTGCACCTGTGCCTAGCCTACAGAATAAATCTAAGATAAAATGTATGTAACTAGTGTTTTAATATCTCTGTATTAGCCAGACGTTTGTTTGACTTAGCTCACATTTTAAGTATGAGACAAATCTAATGATGGGATATGTAATGTGCTAAAGGAAGCACATAATCACAGAGGCAGTGCAGTAATTGGGGCTGAAAATGAACCAGCAAACATCAAATATGTGAGGACTTCTGTATGAAGGAATAGTTTGGACAAAATTAAATAAATAAATTTACAAATAATAAGTGTATTGTGAAATGTAACAATAAAAAAAAATACACTGATATGTGAGTGCACCTAATTAAAACACATCACTAAATGCTTTTGTTGCTTATTTTTTGTTTTTATTTCATTAGCATTATTTATCTCAGTGGCATTACATGCAACATGAAATGTGCCCTGAAATGAAAACAGTCACTTTCACCCATCAAAACTGAGAGGATGAGCTCTGGTGAATCATGCCACATTTACAGAAGACACTACACATGCATACCTTTGGTACTGTAATAATAAATTCAAGGCTTCTTGAATTAAAGAAGCCATTTTACATAATAATTGTTGGAAAACAATATGCACCATAGGCACACATTACATTACTCCAAGTATACAGTTCACCAACAATTCGCCACTAAAATCACAGTATTCAGTAGAGCCCACCCTCCTTTCTAGATGACAGAAAATAATAGTTTAGGTTTCAAAATGTACTAAAAATAAATAAAGAAATAAGTAAACAAGTACATAGAAAAACTGGCAGCAAAAACATATTTCATGACACATTGAATTATTTGTGCTTAAGTATCATTGTTTTTAGTTACATCTCACAGTGCATTTATTTAATTTTATCCAAAATATACTGTATCTCTATATTTTTTAATCCAAAGTAATGATGATCATTAGAGTAATAAATAAGATGCGACAGACATGGTGAAAGCAATGCAACATGGACTGAGTGTTATTAGTCTTAAGTGTCATTAACCAGGTCTTCTCCGTATACTGGTCAACCGTGCATCTCATAACAGCAAATGCCATAAACAAAGAAATTTGGAAGAGGCGCCATCTGGTCAAAAGCGTCAAAGCGAACTTTATTGTCATCTCAACCATATACAAGTATACAGACAGACGAAATTGCGAAGCTCAGGGTCCACAGTGTAACAACATGAAGTGCAAATAATAAATTAGAAATAGAATTCCAATTAAAAAATTAAAACAAGACAAAGAAGTAGCAGCAATATTGGTGTGATGTTGCCTTGGACACCAAATGAGCCAAGACCTCCACAGATTATAATAAAAGCCATTTGCAGACAAAATAAAACACAATGCAATGCATAAGGTAAAATAAAGGCATACAGAGTACAGCCAGCAAATATCTTATAGGAGTAAAGAAATTAAATGCAACAATGTTTTTACTGGAAACTGAGCCTTATGACCTTTCAAGAAAGATACTCAAATAACATTAATAATCTATGAAAGAAGCCACACATTTGTGATTAGAAATCATTTTAAAACACTCAGCAGTCAACTTTTTTTTTTAATTAAACATTTATCATGGTACTGAAATTTCAATGTACATGTAAAATTAAATTAATTCAATTTGGTATAATATTGTACACACCATTCTCTAAGTAAAGACTGATGTAAAACTACAGATCAATATCCCAGCTCTCTTCAAACTTACCAACATAGTAAGGTGTGTAACACGGTGTAGCCAGCGAATTATGAGAGGTAGTTTCTTTGGCAAACCCAAAGTCTGTAAGCTTCAAAATGGGTTTTGAGGACCTTCGCTCTGTGTAGAGGAGATTTTCTGGCTTGAAAAAGAAACGGAAAGGACAATACAAGTTACAGCCTGCATTAAAGTCACGTGTAGAAGAACACTGTAGGGACAGAATACCAGTTGTATGCTGTAAACTCTTTAGGATCATTCTATTATGAACCAGTGCAGTTATGTGTGAGATTCAGCCACATCTGTCCTTAACTCGTCATTCTCTTAAATGGTGGTTTTTGCCATTAACTTAATTTTTTTATTTCTTGAACTGAAAGTTTCAATTTAGATGAATTATCACTTCCTGACTCTCAGACTGCTCACACAGGGGATAATGAACATGAACATTTATTGATATACAGTACTTTTCCCCTATAGGTTTGTATTCACTTAAGATATCCATGTGGAGACTATTTTTTATTCCGAGTCTTAAACAGCAAATCATTTAAAATGAAGGGAAAAGAGTTAATCCGCAGCAAAAAATGGTCAATGCTTAAGAGAGAATGGTTAGAGTAAAAACCTGCAGCCACAGTAGTGCTTCAGGACTAGAGTGAGAGACCCCACTGTGTACTGTATATGAGGAATGGAGGTCTACGTCTTCCAATTCAAAGAGATTGGAAAGAACTAAATGAGTCACCAGAAAAGCAGCATTTGAGTGTCAGTTTTTTCAGGAACAGTTTCGCCACAGGATGGATGAAATATTTTCTGCAGTTTTTTTGTAGCACTAGTGGCAAAAATTAGAGTGTTATGATATAAAGTTTATGAATACATTTCAGAAATCGTTCCAGAAATCTGTTTGGTAGGATTTCATTAAGTATATACATTTTGGCCAAATGCCTAGGCCTACCAAGATTGATGGACAATGCAAGACATGCTCAAAGCTGAGCTACATTCCCAAAGGACGACTGATGCTCACAGCGTCTTGTTCTTGTAATACAATACTTGTATGCAGTTAGGCGTTACCTTTACTCCAGGTCTTCTGAACGTGCTCTCACTGATAAAAGGCCAAATACAGATTTATATATGAAATCAAAGAGCAGGAGTACATTGAGACTAAGTTGAATGTTTGGTTTCAAAGGAATATTAAAACATTTTTGGAAAGTGTACCATTGCACTCATGAAATGCGCCATTAGGTTTTTTTTGGCTAAGGATGCCATAATTTCTCAGTTTAATAGTGATATTTCTTTATGTCATTGATGTGGTCTGCTCTTAGATCAGTCACTTTAGGCCAAAAGAAGGTGTGTTATTTTGTTGTATATAACCAGGTACTTAACAAAGGCAATTGCCAGAGAAGAACAGCCTTTCAAATTTATTGGTAAAAATGAAGTTTTTTTGCTCACTAACACACACTGACAAATGGAGACTGGTTGCATATTTATGATCAGTAAAGAAAAGAAAACTATTAAGAGATCATCTTTGAGTTATTAAGAAGGAAGGATTTTATTGAATTAATGAGTATCTGCCAGTCATAATTGTTGGTTACTAGAGTTGAAATCCCGTTTTAACATTATTCATGGGACCATACAATATTTTGTTATAACAAAAAATTAGTTATACTGGATTTGGGGAAAATATGAACACTTTTGTGACTTGGGTCGCCATCTCTAAAGGCAACAGGGCAAGGATAGCTCTTTAGCTGCTCTGCTGTGTCTGGTAAACAGTAAACCAAGAGCAAAGTAATTAGTTGTCCTCTGCAGGATTAGGCTTACCATGTAACATACTTGTCGTACAATATTTAGAACATTTAACACTGAGCTTTGACCTGCTATTCCTTGCACTCTCCTGGTCTGCCACAGTGGTGATTCAGAAGCATTGGTGTTCTTCTAATTTGAAGATGGGAGCTAAATAAGGAAGATTGCCCTATTGTCATGGTTCCCATCTCATGTCCTTGAACACTGAAGTAACTGCTTCTATTCTGAATGAAGACTTGAGGCTGCACCAGCCTTCTCCATCCAGTAATAAAGTATCTGTATTTTCCTTGGAAACCTGGACTCACCTTTCTGCCTCTTATGCAACTCTGCGACCAAAGCTTGACAATACCTGTATAAAATGCTTCTTAAACTGAAAAAATATAGATTTTATTTGAAAATGAGACGTTAGATGCAACTTTTTTTTGGTGAAAACTGATGGCATTTGTCACTCTTTTTGTTCATCTCAAAGAAAACTTTGAGACGCACCATGAAACTTGGAACAGTACAGTATCCGCAGACATCACAAATAACCATGTGGACGCCTGGTAGAGTACTGACTCGGAATTCGGCTATGTGTATGATGTTGCGCCTACACTCTTGCTGAGCCTTGCTGAGAACAGAAATTTTGGTCTAACAAGAAAGAGTCAGCCTGTTGCAGGTGTCCCAAGACTAGGAAAAAGTATAGGTGCAGCATTGAGTATTTTTTTGCATCAAATGACTATCTTCGGTGGCCATTTTTTCATTGAAAAAAATGTTTTGTTATACTGAAATTTACATTTCATTAAAATAAAAGTTGTTAAATATGATGTTGTATGAATGTTTGTCTGGGCCAACAAAATCTATTCATTATTCTGAAAATGTCATTACTTTTGGTATTTGCTATAACGGAATTTGAGCTGTAGTATGTCTTCATATGTTTTGTCTAGATATCATGGCCTTAGAAATTTTTTCAACTTTTTAAAGGGTGCTCATCACTTAAATTCTGCAAAAAAGGAGGAAGGCAACAAATAACCTTTCTCACAGATCCAGAAATGCAAGACTGACTCACTGGGGAGCTAAACATAAGACTTGTTCTGTTTGCCCAATATTAATAAATAACAACATAACATTAGGTTAGCCTGGTTGTTAGCTATATATTTTTAGATTGCTACAGTATCAGATTTCTTGCAGTTGTCAGAGAAAATGTAAGTGAAAGGCTTCTGGGCTCAATTATTTTTTCATGAAAACAAGACATTTTTCTCATTTCAAATTAAATGAAAAGGAAAAGTGTTACATGCAATAACTACAGATATTCTTCAGAACAGACAATGGAGAAAGCATGTCCAGCAGTGTACTATGGAATAAGGATATTGGCCACAAGAGGAAAAAACTGAAAGGTTATACACATCCTGTAAGCTGTTTGCGAGCAAGTATAACAGATATAAAACTGGTGTCATGCTTTTAATAAATATTCTTTCACAGATTTAAATTTAGTGGGAATAGTTTATCACAAACAAAATTTCACTCAAGCAAAGTACTGTAGGTGTTTTACACATTTTTTTATTAAATTTTTGTGACACATGTTAAGGTCTGTGGTGCAGCTTGGCTCCATGAGTGTGCAAGTTCATGCAGCCCTAGCATGCTTAACGGGGTGATTGTGGTTGACTGCACTTGCATGTGAGCGCCTGACTGGTTCCAGTTGCCCATTGACTTTCCACAGGTCATACTTGAGAAGCCACGCCCACAGAGGCATAAGAGTCTGGAAGGGAGACTGAGGCAAGAGCAGGAAGAAGTGAAGAAATGGCACTCCAAGGGGTATATCACTTGAACAATAGTGTCAGAGTGTGACTGCTGAATGAGCCTCCCAGGCATATGTGCTGGGTGAATGTGAGTGATGACAGAGGTCCAGCTCCACGTCTCAAAGCAAATACCAGTAGAGGCAGATGTGACAGGAGATGAGTGAAAGGAATCACAATTGGCGGTGTTTCTGCCATCTGCAAAGACCGGTTAGGGTGAGTGGGGAAGACAGAGTGAGGTCCTGACGAAGTGGCTCAGAATCACCCCGCCGAGATGGTCTGCTATTTGAATTTTAATTCTTGCTTTTATCCTGCACGCTGCACCTGAAGCACCATTTTTTATGATGGGATTATATATTCCTTACAAAGATCAGGACTTTTTGCACTTGAGTTTTAAAACCCTATTTTACTTTTACATTTTATTTTATTTTTACATTTTACTCTGTTTTAATAAAAGGACAATGCACTTCTGCACCATACTCCTGTATGTGAGTGTCCCCACTGCACTGGCCATCTTGGTTTATGACTATCAACAATCTTGGGTTCAAGAGCTGCAGCCAACCCGGGTCATCACATAAGTTAACTATACTTTAATGGGGAACGTTACCTTAACATCTCTATGAGCTATATTGATGGAGTGCAAAAACTGAATAGCTTCTCCTATACTCTTCATGATTTCAGAAGCCTCTGAAAAACAAAAAGCAAAGGAAATGTATTCCATTAAAAAGACAGCTCGTACCTTTATTCTTTTCAAGCCATGCAATTTGTTGACTCAATACATTCTTAAATAGAGCTTGATTTAAAAGCAATGGAGCAAGAAAAGACCTGTGAGCCAGCAAAAAAACATTTTTTTTTTTTTCTTTCTTAACTCAAGGGACTCTTTTGACGAGTCGTCAGCCTAAAAATGCGTGTTGAAAGGAAGAAGCAGGGATGTTAGAGTATCATCATCATTAGCAACAAAATAATACAAGAAAAATGTAGCAAAGCTATATGTGCATGTCAAATGTGTTATGTCAAACTCTCTTTTGTTAGGGAACATGGGTGCCTTGTTAAAATATGGCAACATTTTATGACTTACTTTTTTATCTTGACTTTTAACACCAGTTAAAGAGAAACTCCAGAATTACACAGTATTACTTTTAAAATGATATTACAGAACAAAAGGATTGTAGCTGTTAGAGGTAGAGTAAGTACTGAATCTGGCCGGGTACCAGTCTGTTAGTTGCAAACAAAATGTGGCTATTGTGTGATTTTTTTTTTTGCATATTTGGGTGCCGTCAATTTTTAAAAAGGTGAGTAAGTCTTATTAAAAACAGTCTGATAATACAACAGCATGTTATTGGTTTTTTTTTCTGCTTCACTCTGACACCTCCACATCTCTATGCTTTAGCTGATAAAACAAGTTAAGCCTGAGTTCTAGCAGTGCCTACAGATCAGACAGAAACAAAAGGCCTTTGCTCCATTCTCAATATCTGGGATATTTTCAAAAATGGGTGGGGGAGCAGCCAGGCTGTCTAAAAGGAGCTCTACTGTGGTGTCATTACTGATGGAGAAATTGACAAAAAAGTTATTGCCTTTGATAGCCATAAGATTCCAAAGGCAAGTAA
This sequence comes from Polypterus senegalus, assembly GCF_016835505.1. Taxonomy (NCBI): domain Eukaryota; kingdom Metazoa; phylum Chordata; class Cladistia; order Polypteriformes; family Polypteridae; genus Polypterus; species Polypterus senegalus. Next base: position 268,343,508 of record NC_053156.1, read on the forward strand.
AGAGCATGCTCAAAGTTGTGACAATGCACATCCATGACAGATATGAGCGCAAGGAAAAAGTTGCCTAGAATTACTGCACAAAGTGGCTGCTTCAACTAAGGAAGATCTAAATTCATCATCATTCTCTCAGAAGTCTGTATCTGTATTGTCTGATGGAATGTAGCACTTGATAGTTGAAGATTTACATCCATTCTACCAACGATTCACCGATCCAAAAACAGTACTCATTACTGCCCATTGTATCAACTTTCACAGAGTATGTCAACATGCCGACTTTATTCTCAATATTTCCATTTTAATCTCAACACTTATGTTAAGATTAAAGTCAGCATGTTAACTTTATTCTCATAGTTTATTTTGTCATTAAAGTAGAACGTTGTAAACTTCATCTTAAAATCAATGTTTAATTTACTAGATTTTCTCAAACTATCACTGTCCAGCACAGTTCCACACTTCACTACTCGTTTTGCTCTGGTTTATTTAAAATGTGTTTCAAATTTTACCAGCTCCCAGACACTATAATTTTCCATCTTTCAACATAAACTAGAACTAAGCCAGAGTCACTGCATGTAGTTTAAACAGGCACTGTATAAAACATTTTTTGTTTAAAACTGCATAATGATTACAATTTCTATTGCAAGTATCTAACTTTATTTCCTCATTTGTACGTCACCTTGTTAACCTGAATCACCAAAATTTTTGTCAAACCTGTCATGTCTGCACGCAATAACAAAAATGACCTAAATTTTAAATGTTTGGATCTTGTCAGAATACTCAACCATATGACAAAATCGTCTGACAAATATTTTACTGTACAACACAAATGCACAACGTTCAGTAGAAATCTCTTGGGTCTTGCAGTATCTGCAACAGTGAATGTAATACTGGTCCTGCAGGTGGGCTGAGGTTCAAGTATAGGCAGGTATTATGAATCTTTTATAGCATGGGGAATAGTAAGAGAAGAAGGAAAAGAAAAAAAAAAAAACACACACACACACAAGCCACCCCACAACCAAAAGATTCTACATGGAAAATAAAACAGCACATGAATATTGCTATCAAGCAATTTAAATATTAGGTAATTATCTGTTATGTGTTTTTGCCCAGCCCTGATCAGAAAACAGTGATGCATACAAAAGGTAGGTGAATTATTTATTAAACTATTTCATTAGGAATGTATAGCAAGCACAATAACCATACATTAACACACATAAAACATTTGACAGCATATTTTATGCATATTAGGCCAAACGTACTGTTGCATTAACATTACTGGTTTAAATAGTGACAAGCGATTTAAAATAAAAATAAAAAATTTCACTAGTGGTAATCCAAGAATAGAGGAAGTTGAAGATAGATGTGGTGTAAAAGTTGAACATTATTTTGTTAATTGGAAAAGCCACCAGCTCCTTTCATCATTTACAATTCTCTGTATGTTCTTACCTCTTTCTGTAAACGCCTGATCTCCTCGATCTTGGATTCTGCTGAACAACTCCCCAGCTTCCATGCTAGAAGATAAGACAAATACAAAGCATATCCATTATGTACCAGACCACACATCAAGAGGGAGAAAACATTCTGGCACTGCAAATAAAAATTTAAAAAAAATTTGTGGAAATCTGCTGTACTTTTGTTTGATTAATTTAAGGGTATTAAAAAAAAAAAAAAAAAAAAACACCCCGATTCATTTTTTGTAAAATAAAGAGCTTTCTGTAGAAAGTTCATTGCATACAATTAAAAAAACTATAATATAAATTGTATTGTCAAGAAATGTTTTGCCCAACTTCCTTACAATATAATTACAGAAAAGAAATAAACATGAATATGGATTTATTGAACTCAACAACAACAACATTTATTTATATAGCACATTTTCATACAAACAGTAGCTCAAAGTGCTTTACATATTAAAGAATAGAAAAATGAAAGACATAATTATAAAAAATAAATCAACATTAACATCGAATAAGAGTAAGGTTCAATGGCCAGGGGGGACAGAAAAAACAAAAAAACTCCAGACGGCTGGAGAAAAAAATAAATCTGTAGGGATTCCAGACCATGAGACCGCCCAGTCCCCACTCTGCTTTTATATGACATAAATTAAAGATTTTTTCCTAAATCAAAAGATAGAAAAACTTCCCTATTTCACTTTATTCACTAAAAATTATTCAAAATATTGAACTTATGAGTATACTTTACTGACAATTTTTTCTTGGTGTTATTTCCATACACATAACAAGGTGCACAGAAATAAACACCACAATACACAATACATGAAGCCAACTCAACAGAACAGTTATGTTTTCATGCCAGTTCAGACTGTGCGTGACGCTCTGATCTGGACGCCTCTCTAAGCTACAGTGCACTCCTGCTAAACTGGCATAATACAGGAATAACACATGACTCCTACTATGAAACGCGAGTGCCTCATAACTTTATGAGTTGTGGGAGATTAAAACTTCCACTTTGAGGAAATCTCTGTAAAGTTTGGTGCCAGACGATGATGGACCATATCATCAATCAGTGGCCTAGTCCTACTATATTCATTCCAAAATAAAGTTTTGGAAGACATCTGTCTGGCTCCGTCCATAATGCTTTGAAACATTAAGCAAATATATCTAATTTATCGTGTAATGCATTAAAGAAAAGAGTATAATCACAGAGATGAATACTAAAATAGCATACTTTATTGCTGACAATTAACTGACAAACACTAAATATATTTAGTTCATTGGGTTTTTGAGGCCAAAGTTTTGTTCATTAATATAACAATTAAAATATAGTGTATAATGTAGTGAAAGCACATACAGTATGACATATTTAAATGGTAAGATAGACAGCCAGCCAGCCAGACAACACAATGATATTTCCACCTACAGCAAAAGTAATAACTGCAATAACTAAGTCCAGTTCAGTGGCTAATTCTGGATCAATGTGCATGGCATAAGCCATAATAATTACTTATGTAAGGCACCTTTAAAAACAGAAATGCTGAAAGAATGGTTTGATTTCATAAAGGTACTCCATTAAATTTTATTAACTAGCAAGTATTTAAAGAACAAACAAATCATCCTTTCCCTCTTTTCCTTTCTTATCAGATTCTCTCACTGTATATCTTGTTCACTTGCCAAATTCCATCAAAATTTTCTGACAACCTGTCTTCCTGCTACTGAGCTGTCACCATTTTTCCTTGCACTGTTGATTCATTATAGCTGTAACATAGCACAGCTTTAAGCCTTTCTCACGGTCACTTCCAGTCTAAGTAATAAAATCCTTTGTGGTGTCAGTGACAGCCCACTTAGGCTTGAGGAATAACTTCCCCGAGCAGCTTTTGGAGTCTCTACACTGCTAAGTCCTTTAATGGTTTCATAAGTCTATTTCTATAAGTAACATCTTACATAAATGGGCAAACCAGTCCCACCCCTCCCTATCAGGGACTGTGCACTTAATGGACCGGAGGTGAAAATGACAGTTTTCTGCCTCTCCTTCCTCACTGCACTCTTAAAAGCAGCACAGTCCCAGCTTTTCTCGCCTATCGTCACCATTTTATTCCACCACTCACTCAGAATGTCTAGTGGATACTTGACATCCAACCTAGCAACTCATTCCATCACATACAAAAAAAAAATATATTGCATTGATTGTTATTGTAACTTGCATGCAATATTAGGTATGCATGTCCATGAGGGGGAGTACAACTGACTGGGGCAGAAGCGTTTAGTCAATTCTTTACGAGATCTGTGATTAGAACAAAAAGAGGATCTTTAACACAATACTTCCTATGCCTCCTCTTAAGTGACAATAACAAACATTTGCCTATCTGGTAGTACTCGGGAATGAATGTTTACATACATGAGAGCTGTCATATTCTTTTATGTATTGTCTGCATGCAGTCGAATGTGTATTACATTTTGATTTACTGATATTGCATTGTAAATTTCAAAATACTCTCCAACACACATCACTCAACTATGTGCATCAGTATGAAACACTGTCTGATCATTCAGTCCTCTCTCTTGTATCCCTGCATCACTTTCAGGAACAACATCTTTGAAGTTTTGGAAGGGCAGCATCGGTTGTCAACGAAAGAGATAACTTTTTGTCCAATTTGCTAAGCACAATTGCTTCTCTAGGTACTGCAATCGGTCTGAAGATGTCATGGCTCTTGAGTCATTACATAGTTTGGAAAGTAAATAATTAAATGCACTACACCAGTGTTTCACACCTTTATAGCAGGATCCCCCTTTGTGAATCGAATGCAATCATCACAGCCAAAAAGGGGGATATCGACTGCAATCATTGGAGCAGCAACCAGCCACTACCATTATAAACAGCAGCAACTCGCGACCCACCAGTAACAGCCCAAAACCCAGTGATTGAATAACAAGGCATGAAATGGTGCATTTAATCATTGAGTATTTTATCATTATTGCAAACAGAAACCTTTATCAAAAAAGATGTAAAAAGTCAACATACATAAATTGCGTTTGAGTAAGTATCAGAAAGTAGAAATTTAAAACAATACTGTAGACACCAAACTTTAAATCTGTTGGGTCAGAAAAGAGCTATGGTATTGACATACATATCCAATTAACAGTGCAAAGGTTGAAGGTATGTCCAAAGGTTGAAGGGTGGGCTGAGATGCAATTTGTTCTGTGAGGACATAAAAAGTAAATTAAAATAAAGTGGGGTTATTTTATGATTAGATAAGAGGTATTTTTTCCAATAGTTAATTAGGTTTTTGTTTTTTAATTCTAAGATCTATAATACAGGACAGCATTACATTTTTGGCTATGTAAGAGAATAAAGAAAAAAAAACAAAAACACAATTCACCATATACCATCAATGATAAATTAGGGGAACTCTGCAATAATTAAATACTGAACAATGCCAATTTTCTAATTGGCACTAGTACATACATAAGAAGATAAGGGTAAATAAATGTTGTGTTGTGTGCTGAGTTGAAAAATTTAACCAACTGACTGCCAAAGTCCCAATTCATCTTGTACTCTAGAAATAGAATATGTAACCAGAATTAAAGAGATTTTCTTCTGAATGTGAAAGAACAATATTTCAACACATCATGAGATATTAAATTTGGTTAAATAGAGGTTAACACAAGTACAGTGTTAAGGATTTTATTGTTAAACTAGCAAAATATCTGCGCTTCGCAGCGGAGAAGTAGTGTGTTAAAGAAGTAATGAAAAAGAAAAGGACATACATCCACATATATATATATATATATATATATATATATATATATATATATATATATATATATATATATATATATACATACAGATCTACATATATACATATACACACACATAAACATACATATATCTATATATATCTCTCTCTATATATATATATATATATATATATATATCTATATATATATCTCTCTATATATATATATATATATATATATATATCTATATATCTATATATATCTCTCTCTATATATATATATATATATATATATATATATATACACATATATACAGTCTTTGGGGTGCAAGCAACTGTTGCTGGGGGTGCCATGAAGGAAGAAAAATGAAAAACATTATTTGTACAAAATCTTAATTTATTTATCCATTCCTAAATAATTAAATGGGCAGGCTATTTCATATCAGTACAATATGCTGTTTGTTAAAATGAATGACTCCCGCTCTTAAGTGCAAGTCTGTGTGGATATTATGAACTATCGTTTCTGTTCAAGTTCTATTTAAATTTTAAATAGAAGGAATTTTTATTTAGTCGACAAATTATTATTCCGGAATAAATCAACTCAAACCTTAAATAACTTATAATATTTTGCTCTCCATAAAAATATATCCTGTCAAAATTATACAAATTCAAATATGAACATGGTGCATAACAAAACCTGGAAATATAAATAAAATTTGTTCTTTTCAGCAATAACAAATCAAATCATTCAGTTGTCTTTGCTCTTATGTCATTTTATCAGAGCTGGACGCCTGGCATCTTTTTTTGGCAACAAGTTCGTTTCTGTTTGGTGTGAGGTTCTGTGTTGTGGAGATTCTCAGGATGGACTGCAGGTGCTCATCAGTGAAGCGACTCCTGTGTGCTGTTTTGTTAGTCTTCATGACTGAGAAGAGCTTCTCACACAGATATGTGGTACCAAACATGCACAATGTTCGAGCCGCATGTAGACGGAGCTGGAGCATTTGTTTGGGAATGGAGTGAGTAAACTGTGCAGGCCCTGCAGTATCGTACTTTGCCTTCAGTGTGCCATTACACTGCAGCTCAATCACCTCCATCTTAATGTGCACAGGTGCAGTTTCCACATCGACGGCAATTGGCTTGCGAAACAACTCAAAATTCTTTTTTTGTTCTTCAAAGTCACCAAAGCGCCATGCGAACTCAGTATTATCAGCAAAATGCGTATTTGGGAACACCGTTGTGCCGACTTGGTTCAACATTACTTGGCAACAGGGAAAGTGGGGCAAGTTGCACTGGTGCATTTGTGTCTCCCATAAAAGTAGCTTCACTTGAAATCACTTTGTGATTTTGCACGGGTTAAAACGTCTGCTGAAATGTCAGATTCGTCTTTAACTCTTCTGCTTTCTGTATCTTCTGCATTGCATTCAGGTCTTTCAGGTTATCTTGATGTTTTGTCTCATAGTGCCGTCTTAGATTAAATTCTGTAATTACAGCCACATTAGCTCCACAAATGAGACACACAGGTTTACCGGCAATGTCAGTAAACATATACTCAGCCTCCCATCGGTTTTTAAAGGCTCTATGTTCAGAATCACCTTTTCTCTTCGGCATCGTGTGGGCTAGCTTCGCAATAATTTGCAGCATCATAAACTAGACTTGATTAACGCGGTAAGTGTTCGGCAAGGCAGCTGAAGAGCTGCATTATGGGATCTGTAGTTTATTGTGTTACCAGCGCTTCATCTCCCCAGGCCATTAATAACAATAATACAGTATATAAAATGATCTCGCGGGCCGGATTTAATTACACGCCGGGCCGGATGTGGCCTGTGGGCCTTGAGTTTGACACATATGGACTAAATAGAACTTGAAAATATATTTTTTTTCGAATGTGAATGCGCAATTCAGATCAAGTTGACGCGCACTACAGTACATCGAGCCCGCGTGCTATTGTGGTTTTGCCTGCGTGCCTCAATAAGTTACCCTCCCCTCGCTCTTACTTTTTACCGTTCATGTAATGAATACACTGAGTATGGCTTTACCAAAACAATCATTGATCGCGAATAAAGTATCCATTATTCATAAAGCTTCAATTGGTGATCTGTCTTTCTGCTAACCGCATATTTTTTCATACGTCTCAAACCAAGGGGATGCGAAGTTAAAATGAATAAAAATGCGTGCGTACATACTCAATGCATCCCCTCTCGGGAATCGAACCTCGGCGCTAGAGGCGAAGCCTCTACTATTGTGCCACAGCGCGAGGTTTATCTATTTGAGCATAGCAGTGTAATTCGGTTTTTGTTCAGCACTCTTTGGAACTGTTGCTTTTTGTCTGCGCACGCGCCAGTTCACGTGAGCCGCTGAATATGGTTTTATATGTCACTCGCTCGCTTCTAATTTTTTCGCTGCCTTCTTAATTATATAATGCACGTTTTCTTAAGCGCTTTTTGGAGCTCTTCCTGGTTTTCTACGTACTGCGTGATTACGTGGGAGGCGTGATGATGTCACACGAAACTCCACCCCACACGGCTTTCGAGCTAAACTCCATTACAGTAAATGGAGAAAAATAGCTTCTAGTTATGACCATTACGCGTAGAATTTTGAAATGAAACCTGCCCAACCTTTGTAAAGAAGGTGTAAGGAATGAGCCTGCCAAATTTCAGCCTTCTACCTACACGGCAAGTTGGAGAATTAGTGATGAGTCAGTGAGTCAGTCAGTCAGTGAGGGCTTTGCTTTTTATTAGTATAGATATTGATGCATGATGTAGTTGTATGTGCACTCCTTGTTCAAGGTTGGGATTAACAATACTAAATTATGTTTGACCCAATAGATAGATAGAAAGTGACAGTTTGGTATTCTTGATGTATTTAAAAAGTAAACATTCAAAAAATGACACATGTAGTGACTTAAAAAAGGGTTTTTAAAAAGTATTTTTTAAAAATTGCCGCAAATTTCCCAGGGTTCTAAGTATTATGACAAAGTGTATTTTTATATAAAACAATATAAAAACACAAGAGAGATGGACCTTGATGTTGATATTGAAGACTGTGGTCATAAACAGCTGTAATCTATTTTCTAATTGAAATGGGTCATAATATTTGATACCACATGCATGTTATATACATTTCCATACTTTGTTAAATTTCATTAATATACAAACCTCACTGTGGCATATGGACACAAATGGAACTAAATAACCCAGGACTGGACAGAACAGGGGATGTTAATTGAAACAAACATTAACGGAAAACTAAAAATGATGATTTTGCTCATTTACAATACTATGCCTTTGTTTCTCTAGTGTCCTTTTTGTTTTTGGTACCAGCATTTTCCTTTCATTATCATATGTTGAGCCCACTTAACTATATGCAAGATCTCAGGTAGTTTTGGCCACAGCCTTAATCAGGATACCGGTCCACCACAGGGCCTTGCTAAATCCAACATAAGACGAGGAAGAAAACACACAGACGTGGAATGAATGCAAAAAACTCTACACAGAAATCCACATATCAGGTGATATGAAACCTGGATTCTGAATCTGCAAGGCAGCATTACTAACCATTATGATGCCCATTTGGCAAATCTATCACTTTTCACTTTTTAAACCTGGATTAAAATGTATTTGCTCACGTCCATATGATCAATATTATTTTAATATTGTTCGTAAAATGCGTAATGCATAGTAAGCATTGCATAGCGGGTCCCTTGAATACCCATATGCATAGTTTTTGACTCCTATAAACCGTTAACCGTGTTTCCCCGAAAGTAAGACCTAGCAGTAATTTCTGATGTACCGCTAATATAAGGCCTCCCGCTAATCCGCCATTTTGCATCTGCCCTGAGAGCTGCCGTATTTAGCCTAAAAGCTGCCCTGGTTACGCTTGACATTGCAATAAACAAGGCATTCAAGGACCATTTGCAAATAGAAGTCAATGATTACACTGAAAACAGAATGGACAGATATCAGCGGGGGAACTTTGTGAAGCTTAAGCTGCAAGAGGTGGTGACTTGGGTGAAGAATTCATGGGATAAAAATCACTGAAAGCTGTGTTACCAATGCACTACGAGCAGGTTACCTGGACAAGAGGTGTTCATTTAAGGAGAGCAGTATTGCTGCACATGACAGATTGGGGCCATTAATCCAAGAAGGAATTGCAGGTTCAGATATGGAGAGTTATGATGATATTCTAGAATAAGATGACATGACTGTATTTGAATAAATGTAGAAGCAATTAACATATGGTAGTTTGTATAACATGAATACATGTTGATTGTTAAACCAGAGTTAACATAGGAGGGGGTGCCCAAGGGAGTCCGTGAAACCGGTAGCGCTGCACTGGCCGGGGCTTTTGGGGTGCACGTTTTTCCTGCTGTGGTGGGTGAGATATATAAGACTGCCTTATTTTCGGGGAAACACGGTAATTCAATAAAACACAAATCAACTGCATTTCAGAATTTACTTAAGTGTGACATCTTTTTTCTATCACTTCACTATAAACTAACTGCTTAATTTGTAAGAAAAACTAAAACTCGGGAATAAACTGTTACTTTTGGGGAACTTCCTTACTGATCATGTCAGCACTTGATCTGATAAACCTGTTGCTGCTGAGAATTTACTGATTGTACCAATTTTCAATCCTACTATCTTTGATTCAAAACTCGGTATTGAGTTTTGCACAATGGTGAATAGTGAGCTTGCTTCACCTTGGCAAAATTGTGGAAATGTTTGGGAACTTCACTGAACACACTGAAAAGCAATGAAGTTAGTGCGGAAGGAGGAACTAAAAAAGTTCTGAATGGATTATACTGGTGCAGTGGTCTTTTAAGTATTCCTGAGGGCTACAGGAAGAATCTACTAACTGTGCTGGACCAACTATTGCAGCCATAAATGTGACCCGCGCTTTAGAGGCAGCAATGCGAACCACTGCGTCACTGTACCTCAAGTAAAAAAAAAAAAAAAGATGCCGGCAGAATATACATGAACATGTACAAATATATATATATATATATATATATATATATATCTACAGTATGTGCGCAGAATCCCAAGGCTAACAAGGGTGCTGACTGTCCATGCCACGAAAGTAGGTTTACAGTTGTGAGTACACAAAGGCAGACAATTTAAGCACTTACAAGACTGTACCTAAGTGCTCTGTGCCATTCTGACATTCTTTTGAGTTAATAAAGCTATTATAATAATCATAACCTGCATGCCTTTTTCCACAAGAACAACTGTAAACCTACTTTTGCCCACCCCTATATATTTTGCAGCAGTACTCATTATTGTCAGCTAATGTGTCCCTGAAGTGAAAATGCTTTTTAACTGCATGCAGGGTGCAAATCTGCCTGGATTTGTAAAGTCTTTAGAGATGAACTATGCTTATAGTATGCATTTGTTAAACCTATTTGTATGGTTGCGACAGAGTTATGAGGTCATACTGGCCTCGCAAAACATCATGGAGAAGTGGGGATTTAAAAAAAAAAAGGGGGTGCTCATCAAAGCTGTCTGCACTGCGAAAATCCAAAAAATATTTAGCGAATAAGTTCACCAAACACAGCATATTGGTGCAAATAATGCTTGGGGAACTTTGCCAGGGAACACTACTGGTGAACCATAAAAATTAGAATATAAAAAAAATTATATTCTTATACAAATAAATATATGTACAGTATATATTCTAAGGAAATTAATGCAGAGCTCCATTTTAACCCCAGTTATTTAGAAAATTATTTCAAATTAAAAGGGATGGGTTAGAGGTAGGGTGGACAAACTTGGAAATTTTCTACTTGATTTACCTCTAAAATGTTACTAAAACTGCCTTTAAGAATGAGGTCTCCATGCTATCATCACCATCTATACCCTGTTTCGCAGGATGCTGTAAGCCTGTACATATTTATTCTCCATGATATTATCTGGAGAATTAATGACATGAAAATGGCACATATTAAGGACTTGTTCAAGTCTTATATTATCACTAGACCCTCATTTACTTTAAGCATTTCTCTGCATCTCCCAATACAAAATGACCTGGCTCAAGCTTTAAAGAGCTTTTTCAGACAGTCTGAGAAGCTCCCCTTCCCCCATGCTTTCTTAATCTTGAGGCAACCCAAAAAAAAAAAAAAAAAAAAAAAAAGTATCGAATCGAAGAGAAAACAAGAGTGTCTCACTGTAGTAACGTCACCACTGCTAGAGTTTGCAAAATCTTTTTGCAGAATAATCAGAGAAACATGCTGTGTGACGATGATGGCGCTTTTTGAGGTTTTCCTGCGGAACACTATGCACTGCTACCTTCTACTGATGCAAAAACACAAATACACGTTTAATCAAAATCTATGCCATTTAAATTTCTTTGCACTACATTGTTTTGTTAATGATATGCCTCTTACAATTTGTGCCAAAATCACTAAAACGTCTACTGATTTTCTGTTATTCTTTTTTTCCACTGTGCAGGTATACATCCAAGTTAGTCCTCAGTCTTTTCATGTGGTTTTAGTACATTAGCAGTCAGATAGAAGCGGAAATAGCATCATTTTTTTCGTTACTCGAACATTTTTGATGAAGTCTGTACAAGGATGTAGAATCAAGGCCATATACTGAAAATCTGTAATGGGTACAGCTGTTGTGCTGGACCACTTAAAAGCATTTACTGGAAGCGTTCGGCAACTTCATTAAAGGTCAAGATTTACCAAGACACAATGTGAACAGTGGCACAGTTACTCACATTGACTGCATGCAGGTAAATGTTTATTTCACCCTGCCCTACATCCTGAAACAAAAATCCCTTTCTCTCCAAAAGCCACTTTACGTTTTCATTTGTAAGCTCTCACTTTTGCTATTTATAAACAATACTTGAACATGAGATTTGTAGTTGTACAGAGTGGCAAGCCTTTTGTAGTAGGTGAAGGGATTTAATCAGAAAACTGATACAGTCAGGCACAAATGAATATACATATAGCCGCAACAGACAAATGCATAGGGTGCTAACAATATACAGCCCAGTCCACATGCAATATAATCAAACAGCAGAATCAGGAAGTTTAGGGCCTGAATTTCACTTGTGGCATGGATCAACAGGAAAACAACAAATGACTTGAGGTTTATTGGCAATGGGTTTATAAACAATTAAATGATCATTGTAGGTGTACATTACTTATCTTACCATGTGCATGAACTAAATTTATGAGCCAACATTTTCTGTACTGAAACTGAAAAATATGGATTAAAATAATTGCCAAAAAATAATCATCAGTACTGCTTGACTTAACGAACCTATTTAGGATAATTTTCATTTGCAAGGGAAAGGGATAATAAATATAAGAGATGCTATAAAGGGCTTTACTTCTGTATGACACTTTTACTTAACTAGAAAAGTAAAACTGAAACACTGGGGCACATGGTGTATGGCACTGGGCCAGCAGCACCAACAAAAGATGTGGCTTTCCGCTTTGTCACCTCTGTTACCAGTCCTTTACAGAAAATACACAAAAAACATGACTACCTGGGCACTTTTACATTGTGTTTGTTCCACTGCTGCAAGGAAATAAAAATCTCTGCTTTCCGTTTTTAAAGTCTCTAAAAACAATTGAAAATCTAGGTTAAAGAACAGAAACCTGAAGCAAGTTATTATGATGTGGCAAAATGTCATGTATTACAGCTGAAATGCAACAAAGATGGAGGGGGAAGCCTGAGGAGGTCAAAAGTACTCTTCCTGCAAGAAGTTAAGTTTACATTTTATTCAGCTCTCTAAATTTTACATATCTCAGGCTCAAAATCAAAACCCTATTTGAAACACACACTATTCTTGCTCCCAATTCCTATGTTCTATGCCTACAAAGTCTCACGGTACGGATTCCTCCAGTACTTCATTTAAATTTCACCCACCAACTCACTCATTTTCCTCTTTTCATCTTCCAACTTCCTCAGAAATTTTAGATCTGGTCTAAGTCTAAGCCATCCACCTGTCAACTGGACCCTCTCCCTACACTTCTGGTCAAATACTGCCTCCCCTCTCTGATCCCCCTCGTCTCTGCCATAATTCACTCTTCTCTCACTACTGGTACTGTTCCTTCATCTTTTAAAACTGCTGCAATAACCCCAATACTGAAAAAACCCGGTGCCAATCTGACTAATTTCTGTAATTTTCGTCCTATTTCTAATCTACCCTTTCAAAGTTCTTCAAAAAAGTAGTGGCTACTCAACTTCATTCTCATTTATCTTAAAATAATCTGTATGAACAGTTCCAGTCTGGTTTTCGCCCCCTCCATAGTACAGAAACCGCACTTATCAAAATTACTAAAGACCCCCTTATGGCAGCTGATTCTGGTTTAATCACTATTCTCATCCTTCTTGATCTTAGTGCAGCCTTTGACACTATTTGTCACACTACTCTTCCTAATAGATTATCTCCAATTGGCACTACCCATACACCAGTAGATTGGTTCAGATCCTACCTCTCAGGCCGCACTCCGTTTGCTCAGCTTAAAACTTTCACATCCCAACCCACCGCTGTTACTTCAGGTGCGCCCAAGAGTTCTGTCCTGTGGCCCCTCCTTTTCATAATTTACCTCCTCCTCGGCAATATCTTTCGTAAATATAATTTTAGCTTCCACTGTTACGCTGATGACACCCAGCTCTATCTCACTAGCAAACCTACTTTTACCTTTCCATCCTCCTCGCTCAATTATTGCATAGCAGAAATCAAATCCTGGTTTTCTTCAAATTTTCTTAAGTTAAATAATGACAAAACTGAGGTTCTCCTCATTGGCACAAAATCAACATTATCAAAAATGGATAATTTTTCCTTTGTTATGGATAATTCCTCTATCTCCCCTTCCCCACACGTTAAGAGTCTGGGTGCCATCCTTGAGAGTACTTTATCCTTTCAGTCCCACATCAATTACATCTCCCGGACTGCATACTTCCACTTGCATAACATTAATCGTATTCGCCCCTCCCTCACTCCTCACACCACTGCTATCCTTGTTCATAGCCTTATCACTTCTTGTCTGGACTATTGTAATTCCTTTTTCTTTGGTCTTTCTTGCAAATCTCTTTAGACGCTTCAACTGGTCCAGAATTCAGCTGCCCGCATCATTACTAGAACCCTCTCTATTCACCATATCACTCCCATCTTGCAGCAGCTTCACTGGCTTCCAGTTAAGTTCAGCATTCAATTTAAATATCTTCTGTTAACATTTAAGACTATCCACAGCCTTGCCCTCCATATCCGTCTGACCTCCTCCATGTTGCCGTTCCCTCCCGTACCCTTAGATCCTCTTCCTCCATCCACTTGACTGTCCCCTTCGTCCATTTTGCCACCATGGGGAGCAGAGCATTCAGTTCAGCTCTGGAACTCACTACCTTCTGAGATCAGAAGTATTGAATCATTTTCACTTTTCCTGCGGTGGGCTGGTGCCCTACTCAGGGTTTGTTTCCTGCCTTGTGCCCTGTGTTGGCTGGGATTGGCTCCAACAGACCCCCGTGACCCTGTAGTTAGGATATAGCGGGTTGGATAATGGATGGATGGATTTTCACTTATCAAATCTAAACTTAAAACTCATTTGTTTAAGACTGCTTTTTCTCTTTAATTACAATTGCTCTGTCCGATTTTAATTTTTGTATTTTAGTTTTGTTTATAATCTGTGTTTTATCTATTATTCGGTGTCTTTGAGTGCTTAGAAAGACGCCTACGAATAGATAAAATGTATTATTACAAAAATATCAGCTCACAGGCTAAGTTGCAAGAAACACCCAGTACTTAAGTGAATGCAGGGGTCACGGGAAACACCAACACTACATCACAAATCGCAACTAATTTATTAGGGGCAGTTTATTTTTGTTTTTTTAAGTAAATGTAAAACTGATAGCTATTGCAATATTGCATCAATCCAAATAACTGACTGCATGGAACATACTGCCATAATGTACTAAAACAAAGAAAAGCTAAAACTGCAAAGGTTATCAGCAACTTAAAGTAGAATGCTATTTGTTATTTTTCCTAGAAAAAGAAATTATTCACTGGATCCAAAGAAAATTTTAATTATAAAGGTCTAGCAACCCATCCAGGACTGCTTCCTACACTGCACCAGAATAGGCTTAAGTGGATTTGATAAAGTTAAAAATGTCTTTGAAAAATGTGTCTTTGTTCCAAACATTATGGAGGGCATTGCAGGTTTTACAATTAAATGTTTACAAGATTTAATCAAGTGTTACTTTTCAAGCTTTTTTATGCCACAACTTTAGGGAGGCAAAATATGAATTCTGAATTTGATTTTATTTTAACTTATAACAAGCAGATGTTTTATGGGCTGCACATTTAGGCTGCCCATCAACTGAACTGAATGGATTTAATTTTGGGGTTGTCTGCTCTAGCGCCTGAAGAAGAAGAAAATAACTGCCAGTACTATGGAGTACTTGGAGGCTTCTTCAAGAATGGCGGTTTGGGGTTCCTACAAATGTACAGTATATTGTCACGTTTGGCTTTCTGAGCTGCATAATCAGGCCGGTTGTTTAATAATTTTTAAGCACAGGGAGAAAATTAACATTTGAAAAATCGGTAATGTAATAATTCAGCAAGAAAAGCAACATTGTAACAATGAACGGAACGAACCAACACACAATCGTCCGTGCGGCGCTCAGGCGCGGAGGGTGGAATGGGAGGAGAGGAGGACGACGTCCACTCACTCCCTCTGTCATACTAGTCTGCTGATTTCTCATCCAGTATACACTGCCTGCTCATGTGCCCACTTTCAACTCGTCACTCGAGTCGTTGTTGTCTTTGTACAGTCCAGATACACCTGTGACTCGTGTAGATTTTTCATTGCTCTGTGTGGTTTTGGCTGCCTTTCTATATATAATCCACCAAGACACCTGACCACGTTAGCAGCGAGGTGGGAGGGGGGTGTGTACAAAGTGCAGGAGCATCTAAGAAGACGCATGTTTGTTGCGGATGCGAATTGCTGTATGTAGCGTGTAAAACAGTTTGCTATAGTGCACGCGGTCGTGCGTCGTAACCGAAAACTCGGTTTTTAAAGACTGCTCACTTCATTGTGTATACCACTGTAGGTGAATGAAAAGATGCAACTCTGGAGAGGGCAACATACAATATAGTCTTTTACACGCTGCATACAGTGATTTACATCCGTGACAAACATGCCTCTTAGATAGCCCTGTCACGTCCACCCTCGTTCTCGAAGCATACACACTGCCTGGTGATGTGGTGCCTCTGTGTGAACCGGTCTGGCACAGAGAAGGTCAGCTGGCGAGAGAGCATCTCGACTGTTGCAGGACCTGCATTGGTGAAGCAGGTGAGACGGTAATGAAACAGAGGCACAGGGCTTATTGGTTTTTAAAGACTGCCTCCTTCATTGGGTTTTAACCAATGCACAGAACGAACCAACACACAATCGTCCGTGCGGTGCTCAGGCACGGAGGGTGGAACGGGAGGAGAGGAGAAGGATGTCCACTCCGCTCCCTCTGTCATGCTAGTCTGCTGATTTCTCGTTCAGTATACACTGCCTGCTCATGTGCCCACTTTCAACTCGTCACTCAAGTCATTGTCGTCTTTGCACAGTCCAGATGCACCTGTGAATTACGTAGACTTTTCATTGCTCTGTGCAGTTTTGGCTGCCTTTCTGTATATAATCCACCAAGACACCCGACCACGGTAGTAGCGAGGTGTGTACAAAGTGCAGGAGCATCTAAGAAGACGCATGTTTGTTGTGGATGCGAATTGCTGTATGTAGCGTGTAAAACAGTTTGCTATGGTGCACGCGGTCGTGCGTCGTAACCAAAAACTTGTTTTTTAAAGACTGCTCACTTCATTGTGTTTTAAACTCAGTTGTAAAGGAATGTTTTAAGGATCCCATGGGATACCCCTCACAAACAGTTTTACATGCTGCATATGGCGATTCACCTTCACGAGAAACATGCCTCTATGAACAGTCAATGTGGTCGGAGCTGCATGTGACCTCTACGACAGACGAATATAAATGATGCCTGTTTTTCTGTGTTGTTGCGTCCGAGTTGGTGGGCGTGGCTCTGAGTTGTCGTAGTATCCAATGGTCTTGGAGTTGGTGGGCGTGGCTCCTTCCTGCGTGCACCATAGGTGAACACGGCTGAGATAATAAAATTGACTTTAAAAAAAAAACCAAAGCTAACCTATACAAGTATCATAAATTACACCGGCTGTTACAGACTGAAATCAAATGTATGTTTTTATTCTAAAATAGTAAGACTAAGAGCAGTTTACTTCTCAAAATGGAGTGGTGCTGGATCGAACTCGCGACCTTTTGATTCCCAGTCGGCAGCTGTGATTCTATTGCGCCACAGAGGCAGTCATAATAAACGGCTGTCAATGTCGCATGTTAAGGTGGCTTTTTGTTTCTGCAGTTATATTTTTGAATAAAAGCGCAATTGTTGTGTTACATTTGTACCTTTTGTGAAAGTATTTCTGCGATACTTCAGGCTTCATACATTATATAGTTTATGCCTACATTTTGTCATCTACTAGTAGAATATAAAAAACGTTTCTGTTTTAACAATGTGTTTACACAGATTATTGTAGAAACGGAACAGACATGAAATGCGTGTGTTCCAAACAACGATCTATTATTTCCACTCTAAAACTCCACTTCACTCCCATAAAATCAATCAAGGCATGAGCTGGGAGAAGTTTGTGCACGTTCTAAGTCGGTGGGGGGATGGAACAGCCGGCTGCTTGCAGCCTGGTTTTTATCAGCACATTTAGATGACAAAAGACGCTGGTGGAGAGCTGTGAACAATTTTAAGAAGCGATTTAAGGTGGGAAGGATTTAAAAGTTTTTTCATAGGCTCTGGTAATTCTAGTGTTAAAGAAGCATTCACGCCGCATATAAGTTCGCGTAGGCAGTTAGCACTCATGGAGGAGGGCAGGTTTTCAGCCCGCGTGAAGCAAGAGGGCGACTTAGAGCCTCCTTCGGAGCAGTTTGCATTTATGAGGCTGAATACCGTTGAGCCTGCAGCACGACCCCATTTTATGGACGACGCTCAATTTAATGCGAGGCCGAACGGAGCGATAGAAACAAAAGAATTGCAGCGCTTCCCGAGTGTGTTGGTGTGGACCAAATTTAAACAGCGCTTCCTTTATTTAGTAAATATGTACGGATGGACGGAGGATTATGGAGCAGGGCAGTTATTGGCACACGTAGATGGAGAGACAATAAACGTGTTGGCTGAAGGATTGCGCGAAGGGCGCCATGGCTACACAGAACTGTTATGCTGCATGGACAACACGTGGCTGAGGGCGGCTAGGGAGGCGGTGCATATGAGTGATGAAATAAAGACACAACGGATGGGTGGGACTGTATTAAATATTGGCAGATTTGATGGAACTGGGTCTTGGGAAGCATACAACACCCATTTTCGCATGATTGCCAGGGCAAATGGCTGGAGTTTGGAGGACCAAGCTGTGCAGCTGGCTGCAGCATTGGATGGTGATGCATTGGTGGTTCTGACGGATGTGCCAGAAGATGAGCTGTTAAATGCCCATGCTTTGGAAATTGCATTGGAACGATGGTTTGGCCATATAGAAGCTGTCACTACAATAAGACAAAGCTGGAGCAGAGGGTTCGCAGGACAACTGAGGTCCTGGGGGCATTTGCAGCAGATGTACAGTCTCTGGTGCGACAGGGTTATCCCCATTTTGACAGATCCGTGCAGGCAGAGTTGGCTAAGGAGGCATTTCTGCGGGGTTTGAGCCCACCATATCTCCGACAGCAGATCCGTTTCACTAAGCCTGAGACCTTGGAACAAGCTTTGTCTGCAGCCCAGGAGGCAGAACAAATATTTAAAGAGGGTTACAGCCAATCACCTCTTGCATCAGCAGAGTCGACCAAGGTGAGGAGACCGGAAGCTATCCACCAAACTAAGGCCATAGATGTAGAACAATTCAGGAATCCTTAACGCCTAATGCGCCCACCCCGCTGCTGGTACTGTGGGCAACATGGACACATGCAACGTGACTGCCCCACTAGGGCTAAACAAGAGGACTCCCAAGTAAGCATTGTACCGGGAAACGACATGGGACCATTGTAGGAGGGACAACGCTGGCCCCAAGAACAGTCCCTGTTGGTCAGCTGGGTGAGGGAGATTACTGTCACCTTTCAGTTTTGACTGGTGGCCATGTATGCAAGGCACTGGTGGATACAGGGTCAGCTGCATCTATTATCCATCCTGACATGTTGGATGTGGCGGTTCTATGTGCAGCCAATTCTACTAAGTTGATGACAGCTACAGGTGAGATTACCCCCATGTTAGGCAGAGCACAAGTAGACATTTGTATTGCTGAGAAGCAGTGGGTGCAGGATGTCTGGGTGGCTAATATCAACAACTCCTGTATCTTGGGACTTGATTTCTTACAAGCAGTTGGAGCGCGAATAGATCTTCAGATGGGGACTCTATCTTCAAGGCATTGGGACACTCCCCTTGTTAGGGCACCAGCAAGGCAGAAGGAAACCACCAGTGGTGGCTCCCCAAGAACAACATGTGCCTATTTTCACTAACATCACTCAACCCGTCCCAGTAATGAAGGTTGTCCGCACTGTTTGGAATGCCAACAGGAACGGGTTAACACACAAGCAACAGCGCCAGCTCTGGCAGTTGTTACATGAATTTAGGGACCGTTTTGCTACCTCTGCAGATGATGTTGGTCAGACTTCTTTTGTGCAGCATGACATCAATACTGGGAGTGCTTCCCCTATCAAACAGCGCCCCCACCGTATGCCACTAGCTAAACAGACAGCAGCTGAGAACATTCTGCAGGAAATGAGGCAGGCCGCGATTATCGAACCCTCTGAGTCTCCCTGGGTCTCTCCTGTAGTCCTTGTCCCCAAGAAGGATGGCAAGTGGCAATTTTGTTTTGATTATCGGTGGGTAAATGCTGTAACCATCAAGGACTCCTATCCGTTGCCTCGCATTGATGAGTCCCTGGATTTGGAAGCAGGATCAGCCTGGTTTTCATCACTAGACCTGCGCAGTGGCTACTGGCAGGTGCATCTAACACCTGAAGCTGGACCTAAGACTGCATTCTCCACAGGAAAGGGACTCTGGCAGTTCCGAATTATGTCTTTTGGTCTTTGCAATTCTCCAGCTACCTTTGAACGGTTAATGGATAAGGTATTGGCAGGTATGTCTGGTACTCAATGCCTTGTCTACTTGGATGATTTACTGGTTCATGGCAAGACATTCCAGGAGGCTCTGGAGTCCTTGAGGGAGGTTCTGCAGAAGCTTCATGTGGCCAACCTTAAACTTCATCCTGATAAGTGCCACCTTCTCTGGAGAGAAGTGTCATTGCTGGGTCAATGTGTGAGTCAAAGAGGTGTCACCACAGAGAAAGATAA